>NC_056458.1:40576541-40581541 GCF_018296145.1 Oncorhynchus tshawytscha | reverse complement strand
ATCAGATGGCAGAACACAGAATTTTAGGCCTCAGGGACTGACAACACAACCTTGCACTTGCTAAACTGCTGAATTTCACTCTCTGTACCAGAACACATGACAATGTAGCAACTCCTCATTTTTCTCATTGTTCAATTGGAAGTTGTACCAGTTTCATATTTACCAACGTCTGTAGTGATGCATGCATACGGAGTTCAGAATGACTATATAATTTTGAGACTCCTTTTAGCCATGCCTACCACTATGCTATCGGCCATGGCTCTGATTCTCCTGGGCTCTGAATCAGCATGGCCCAGTCAGCCAGGTCCCAGTTAGCCAGGTCCCAGTCAGCCAGGTCCCAGTCAGCCAGGTCCCAGTCAGCCAGGTCCCAGTCAGCCAGGTCCCAAACAGTCAGGTCCCAGTTAGCCAGGTCCCAGTCAGCCAGGTCCCAGTCAGCCAGTTCACAGTCAGCCAGGTCCCAGTCAGCCAGGTCCCAGTTAGCCAGGTCCCAGTTAGCCAGGTCCCAGTCAGCCAGGTCCCAAACAGTCAGGTCCCAAACAGTCAGCCAAGTCCCAGCCAGCCAGCCAGGTACCAGCCAGCCAGGTCCCAGCCAGCCAGGTCCCAAACAGTCAGCCATGTCCCAGCCAGCCAGCTAGGTCCCAGCCAGCCAGGTCCCAGTCAGCTAGGTCCCAAACAGTCAGCCAAGTCCCAGCCAGCCAGCCAAGTCCCAGCCAGCCAGGTCCCAAACAGTCAGCCAGGTCCCAAACAGTCAGCCAAGTCCCAGCCAGCCAAGTCCCATCCAGTCAGCCAAGTCCCAGCCAGCCAGGTCCCAAACAGTCAGCCAGGTCCCAAACAGTCAGCCAAGTCCCAGCCAGCCAAGTCCCATCCAGTCAGCCAAGTCCCAGCCAGCCAAGTCCCATCCAGTCAGCCAAGTCCCATCCAGTCAGCCAAGTCCCGGCCAGCCAGGTCCCAAACAGTCAGCCAAGTCCCAGCCAGCCAGCCAAGTCCCAGCCAGGTCCCAGCCAGGTCCCAGCCAGCCAAGTCCCAGCCAGCCAGCCAAGTCCCAGCCAGGTCCCAGCCAGCCAAGTCCCAGCCAGCCAGGTCCCAGCCAGCCAGGTCCCAAACAGTCAAGCCAGCCAGGTCCCAAACAGTCAACCATGGTATGTGACAAATAAAATTTGATTTGATTTGATTTGATGCAAGGCCCCCATAAGTCACCGCAGGGCAAGTCGATAGAGAATGCACCGGTGGACACACTACATCAAACCCTCTCTGTCACCTCACCACCGCAATCCACTTCCAGTGTTAACGCACACACCCAGGCGTGAACACACACACACACACACACACACACACACACACACACACACACACACAGGCACTCTCCACCAGGTCATGCATATGCACCAACACACACCCAGACCCCAGCCTGCATTTGACAGGCTGTGTAGCCACCGTTCTATATGGACAATGCTCTGATGCAACGATCGACTGACGGATTATCAAGTCCTTTACTGTCATGGTCCCCAACCTTAAGGGAAAAATAGCCATCCACCTTAATATTCATTTACAGCTCATTCTTCTTACTAACTCCGCCTCTGTGGGTTCGCTCCAAATGGATCCCTATTCTGTATATAGAGAACTATAATACGGGACAAGAGTGCAAGTGGACTATAAAGGGAATAGGAAGCCAATTGGACAACAGGCTGTGTGTTTTCAACAGAGTTTACCACTTCCTGCCGTACAGCGATAAGATTTTAAAAACACTTGCAAAGACACTCCAAACGCATTCTCATACTGAGAGAGAGAGAGAGAGATACTTTGTATGTTGTCTACCTCACTTGCTTTGGCAATGTTAACACATGTTTCCCATGCCAATAAAGCCCTTGAATTGAATTGAAATTGAGAGAGAGAGACAGACATAGACAGAGAGGCAGAGAAAGAGAGAGACAGAGAAAGAGAGAGACAGAGAGAGAGAGACAGAGAGACACAGAGAGAGAGAGACAGAGAGGAGAGACAGAGACACAGAGAGAGAGGCAGAGAAAGAGAGAGCCAGAGAGAGCCAGAGAGAGACAGAGACAGAGAGACAGAGAGACACACAGAGAGAGAGAGAGACAGAGAGGAGAGACAGAGACAGAGAGAGAGAGGCAGAGAAAGAGAGAGCCAGAGAGAGAGAGAGACAGAGAGAGACAGAGAGAAAGAGGCAGAGAAAGAGAGAGCCAGAGAGAGACAGAGAGAGAGCGAGACAGAGAGAGAGAGACAGAGACAGAGAGAAAGAGGTCTAAACATCAGCACCACAGGTAACTTCCACAAAGCTGTAAAAAATCTGAGAGACAAGACAAGAAGGGCCTTCTACGCCATCAAAAGGAACATAAATTTCGACATCCCAATTAGGATCTGGCTAACAATACTTGAATCAGTCATAGAACCCATTGCCCTTTATGGTTGTGAGGTCTGGGGTCCGCTCACCAACCAATAATTGACTAAATGGGACAAACACCAAATTGAGACTCTGCATGCAGAATTCTGCAAAAACATCCTCAGTGTACAACGTAGAACACCAAATAATGCATGCAGAGCAGAATTAGGCCGAAACCAACTAATGATCAAAGTCCAGAAAAGATCTGTTAAATTCTACAACCACCTAAAAGGAAGCGATTCCCAAACCTTCCATAACAAAGCCATCACCTACAGAGAGATGAACCTGGAGAAGAGTCACCTAAGCAAGCTGGTCCTGGGGCTCTGTTCACAAACACAAACACACCCCACAGAGCCCCAGGACAGCAGCACAAATAGACCCAAGCAAATCATGAGAAAACAAAAAGATAATTACTTGACACATTGGAAAGAATGAACAAAAAAACAGAGCAAACTAGAATGCTATTTGGCCCTAAACAGAGAGTACACAGCGGCAGAATACCTGACCACTGTGACTGACCCAAACTTAAGGAAAGCTTTAACTATGTACAGACTCAATGACCATGGCCTTGCAATTGAGAATGGCCGCCGTAGGCAGACATGACTCTCAAGAGAAGACAGGCTAGGTGCACACTGCCCACAAAATGGTGGAAACTGAGCTGCACTTCCTAACCTCCTGCCAAATGTGTGATCATATTATCAAATCAAATCAAAGTTTATTTGTCACGTGCGCCGAATACAACAGGTGTACAGTGAAATGCTTACTTACAGGTCCTAACCAATGGTGCGGAGAAAAAAAAAGTATGTGTGTGTGTGTGTGTGTGTGTAGGTAAGTAAAGAAATAAAACAACAGTAAAAAGACATTTGAAAATAACAGTAGCAAGGCTATATACAGACACCTGTTAGTCAGGCTGATTGAGGTAGTATGTACATGTGGGTATGGTTAAAGTGACTATGCATATAAGATAAACAGAGAGTAGCAGCAGCGTAAAAGAGGGATTGGGGGGCACACAATGCAAATAGTCTGGGTAGCCATTTGGTTACCTGTTCAGGAGTCTTATGGCTTTGGGGTAAAAACTGTTGAGAAATCTTTTTGTCCTAGACTTGGCACTCCGGTACCACTTGCCATGCGGTAATAGAGAGAACAGTCTATGACTGGGGTGGCTGGGGTCTTTGACAATTTTTAGGGCCTTCCTCTGTTACCGCCTGGTATAGAGGTCCTGAATGGCAGGCAGCTTTGCCCCAGTGATGTACTGGGCCATACACACTACCCTCTGAAGTTCCTTGCGGTCGGAGGCCGAGCAATTGCCGTACCAGGCAGTGATGCAACCGGTCAGGATGCTCTCGATGTTGCAGCTGTAGAACCTTTTGAAGATCTCAGGACCCATGCCAAATCTTCTTAGTTTCCTGAGGGGGAATAGGCTTTGTCGTACCCTCTTCACGACTGTTTTGGTGTGTTTGGACCATTCTAGTTTGTTGTTGATGTGGACACCAAGGAATTTGAAGCTCTCAACCTGCTCCACTACAGCTCTGTCGATGAGAATGGGGACGTGCTTGGGGGTCCTTTTCCTGTAGTCCACAATCATCTCCTTAGTCTTGGTTACGTTGAGGGACAGGTTGTTATTCTGGCACCACCCGGCCAGGTCTCTGAACTCCTCCCTATAGGCTGTCTCGTCGTTGTCGGTGATCAGGCCTACCACTGTTGTGTCGTCTGCAAACTTAATGATGGTGTTGGAGTCGTGCCTGGCCATGTAGTCGTGGGTGAACAGGGAGTACAGGAGGGGACTGAGCACGCACCCCTGGGGAGCTCTAGTGTTGAGGATCAGCGTGGCAGATGTGTTGCTACCTACCCTCACCACCTGGGGGCGGCCCGTCAGGAAGTCCAGGATCCAGTTTCAGAGGGAGGTGTTTAGTCCCAGGTTCCTTAGCTTAGTGATGAGCTTTGAGGGTACTATGGTATTTAATGCTGAGCTGTAGTCAATGAATAGCATTCTCACATAGGTGTTCCTTTTGTCCAGGTGGGAAAGGGCAGTGTGGAGTGCAATAGAGATTGCATCATCTGTGGATCTGTTTGGGCGGTATGCAAATTGGAGAGGGTCTAGGGTTTCTGGGATAATGGTGTTGATGTGAGCCATTTCCAACCTTTCAAAGCACTTCATGGCTACGGATGTGAGTGCCACGGGTCTGTAGTCATTTAGGCAGGTTGCCTTTGTGTTCTTGGGCACAGGGACTATAATGGTCTGCTTGAAGCATGTTGGTATTACAGACTCAATCAGGGACATGTTGAAAATGTCAGTGAAGACACCTGCCAGTTGGTCAGCACATGCCCAGAGCACACATCCTGGTAATCCATCTGGCCCCGTAGCCTTGTGAATGACCTGTTTAAAGGTCTTACTCACGTCGGCTATGGAGAGCGTGATCACACAGTCGTCCGGAACAGCTGATGCTCTCATGCATGCCTCAGTGTTGCTTGCCTCGAAGCGAGCATAGAAGTGATTTAGCTCGTCTGGTAGGCTCGTGTCACTGGGCAGCTCGCGGCTGTTCTTCCCTTTGTAGTCCATAATAGTTTGCAAGCCCTGCCACATCCGACGAGCGTCGGAGCT
>NC_056458.1:40566541-40574041 GCF_018296145.1 Oncorhynchus tshawytscha | reverse complement strand
GAGACAGATAGAGAGAGATGTATGGGTAAACCACTTCTCCAATCTTTTTGGCTCTACAACAAAGAACAAAGAGCAAAAACATATACAGGATCAAATACAAATCTTAGAATCAACTATTAAAGACTACCAGAACCCACTGGATTCTTCAATTACCTTGAATGAGCAACAGGACAAAATAAAAACCCTCCAACCCAAAAACCCAAAAAGGCATGTGGTGTTGATGTTATCCTTAATGAAATTATCAAATATACAGACAACAAATTCCAATTGGCTATACTAAAACTCTTTGACATCATCCTTAGCTCTGGCAACTTCCCCAATATTTGGAACCAAGGACTGATCACCTCAATCCACAAAAGTGGAGACAAATCTGACCCCAATAACTACCGTTATTGCAGCACCTAGATATTCTGCACAGATTCTGTCAGACCTGGGCCCTGACAGACCTGGGCCCTGACAGTAAATCTCAGTAAGACCAAAATAACGGTGTTCCAAAAAAGGTCCAGTCGCCAGGACCACAAATACAAATTCCATCTAGACACCATTGCCCTAGAGCACACAAAAAACTATACATACCTTGGCCTAAACATCGGCGCCACAGGTAACTTCCACATAGCTGTGAACGATCTACATACCAATTAGGATCTGGCTAAAAATACTTGAATCAGTCATAGAGCCCATTGCCCTTTATGGTTGTGAGGTCTGGGGTCCGCTCACCAACCAAGATTTCACAAAATTTGACAAAGACCAAATTAAGACTCTGCATGCAGAATTCCGCAAAAATATCCTCTGTGTACAACGTAGAACACCAAATAATGCATGCAGAGCAGAATTATGCCGATACCCACTAATTATCAAAATCCAGAAAAGATCTGTTAAATTCTACAACCACTTAAAAGGAAGTGATTCCCAAACCTTCCATAACAAAGCCATCACCTACAGAGAGATGAACCTGGAGAAGAGTCCCCTAACAAGCTGGTCCTGGGGCTCTGTTCACAAACACAAACACACCCTACAGAGCCCCAGGACAACAGCACAATTAGACCCAAGCAAATCATGAGAAAACAAAAAGATAATTACTTAACACATTGGAAAGAATTAACAAAAAACAGAGCAAACTAGAATGCTATTTGGCCCTACACAGAGAGTACACAGTGGCAGAATACCTGACCACTGTGACTGACCCAAACTTAAGCAAAGCTTTAACTATGTACAGACTCAGTGAGCATAGCCTTGCTATTGAGAAAGGCCACTGTAGGCAGACATGGCTCTCAAGAGAAGACAGGCTATGTGCACACTGCCCACACAATGGAAACTGAGCTGCACTTCCTAACCTCCTGTCCAACGTATGACCATATTAGAGACACATATTTCCCTCAGATTACACAGATCCACAAAGAATTCGAAAACAAACCCAATTTTGATAAACTCCCATATCTACTGGGTGAAATTCCACAGTGTGCCATCACAGCAGCAAGATGTGTGACCTGTTGCCACAAGAAAAGGGCAACCAGTGGAGAACAAACACCATTGTAAATACACCCATATTTAATAGAAAAGGGCAACCAGTGAAGAACAAACACCATTGTAAATACACCCATATTTAATAGAAAAGGGCAACCAGTGAAGAACAAACACCATTGTAAATACACCCATATTTAATAGAAAAGGGCAACCAGTGAAGAACAAACACCATTGTAAATACAACCCATATTTAATAGAAAAGGACAATACTAATTTTTATTGTTTCTTTCACTTGTTTATTATCTACTTCACTTGCTTTGGCAATGTTAACACGTTTCCCATGCCAATAAAACCCCTTGAATTGAATTGAGAGAGAGACAGAGAAAAGAGAGAGAGAGAGAGAGTAGGGCAGAGAGAGAGAGAGAGAGGGAGAGAGAGGGCAGAGACAGAGAGAGAGACAGGGAGGAGAGAGAGGGAGAGAGAGAGTAGGGCAGAGACAGAGAGAGAGACAGGGAGGGAGAGGGAGAGAGAGTAGGGCAGAGCAAGAGAGAGAGACAGAGAGGGAAGAGGAGGGGAAAATGACTTACTGGCTGCCTTGATGAAGCTCCTTTGATACTGATAAGTCATGAGGGGTGCAGGCAGCATTCTGTGAGAGGAGAGAAGACACAGAGTCAATGAGTCAAGGAGCACAGTGGCAAGCAGAGAGAGAGACAAAGAGTTGTGGCCCTCCACCCATCAGGCTGATTTTCCTCACCTTTAGGGAGGCAAAAGCTTGGGCTGTTTCTACGTGGATCTCCTGTTAATAGCATAGCAGTCTCCCCCATCACCCTCTCTACTCTACTTTCCTCTCCCCATGGTCATTTATCCTTTCCCTCTCTCCATTTCCCCTCTCCCTTTTCCAGTCGTCTCCCCTCTACCCTTTTGTTCTTGGCAGCCTCCACTCCCCGGCTCTCTCCCCATTCCTCTCTCCTCTCCCTGGCTCTAAGACCTAGCCTGGGTGAGACCTATGGCTCTGTAGCGAGCCCTGAGGTGTTTAGGCCAGAGGCACAGTGGGGGGGCAGATTAATGACTCCCATAGATATCAATGGGCCCTGGGTGGTTGTGCGAATGGAGGGCCTGACTGGGCTAGATCTACAGGCCGCAGGTCATTCAGGTGAGTGAGCACAGCTAGTCACTGCTCTGCCTCTAGATACGTCACTGCTCTGCCTCTAGATACGTCACCGCTCTGCCTCTAGATACATCACCGCTCTGCCTCTAGATACATCACCGATCTGCCTCGAGATACATCACTGATCTGCCTCTAGATACATCACTGATCTGCCTCTAGATACATCACTGATCTGCCTCTAGATACATCACTGATCTGCCTCTAGATACATCACTGATCTGCCTCTAGATACATCACTGATCTGCCTCTAGATACATCACTGATCTGCCTCTAGATACATCACTGATCTGCCTCTAGATACATCACTGATCTGCCTCTAGATACATCACTGATCTGCCTCTAGATACATCACTGATCTGCCTCTAGATACATCACTGCTCTGCCTCTAGATACATCACTGATCTGCCTCTAGATACATCACTGATCTGCCTCTAGATACATCACCGCTCTGCCTCTAGATACATCACCGCTCTGCCTCTAGATACATCACCACTCTGCCTCTAGATACATCACTGCTCTGCCTCTAGATACATCACTGCTCTGCCTCTAGATACATCACTGATCTGCCTCTAGATACATCACTGATCTGCCTCTAGATACATCACCGCTCTGCCTCTAGATACATCACCGCTCTGCCTCTAGATACATCACTGATCTGCCTCGAGATACATCAGCACTCTGCCTCTAGATACATCACTGCTCTGCCTCTAGATACATAACCGCTCTGCCTCTAGATACATCACCGCTCTGCCTCGAGATACATCAGCACTCTGCCTCTAGATACATCACTGCTCTGCCTCTAGATACATCACCGCTCTGCCTCGAGATACATCACTGCTCTGCCTCTAGATACATCACTGCTCTGCCTCTAGATACATCACCGCTCTGCCTCTAGATACATCACCGCTCTGCCTCGAGATACATCAGCACTCTGCCTCTAGATACATCACTGCTCTGCCTCTAGATACATCACTGATCTGCCTCTAGATACATCACTGCTCTGCCTCTAGATACGTCACCGCTCTGCCTCTAGATACGTCACCGCTCTGCCTCTAGATACATCACCGCTCTGCCTCTAGATACATCACTGCTCTGCCTCTAGATACATCACTGCTCTGCCTCTAGATACATCACTGCTCTGCCTCTAGATACATCACCGCTCTGCCTCTAGATACATCACCGCTCTGCCTCTAGATACATCACCGCTCTGCCTCTAGATACATCACATCACTGCTCTGCCTCTAGATACATCACTGCTCTGCCTCTAGATACATCACTGCTCTGCCTCTAGTTACTGCCTCTAGCTCCACTCAGCAGGCCGTGACCATACTACACAACCACATGCTCTCAGCTCTCTCTCTCTCTCTCTCTCTCTCTCTCTGCAGCATTATTACACTGACCACACTGCAGTACCAACAGAGGGCTGTATCTTTACTATGTTCAGTCATCTCCAAGACTGGACCTGTGAACGGATTCACAGTACCGTACCTGAGGTAGAACGTCACAGTACCGTACCTGAGGTAGAACGTCACAGTACCGTACCTGAGGTAGAACGTCACAGTACCGTACCTGAGGTAGAACGTCACAGTACCGTACCTGAGGTAGAACGTCACAGTACCGTACCTGAGGTAGAACGTCACAGTACCGTACCTGAGGTAGAACGTCACAGCACCGTACCTGAGGTAGAACGTCACAGTACCGTACCTGAGGTAGAACGTCACAGTACCGTACCTGAGGTAGAACGTCACAGTACCGTACCTGAGGTAGAACGTCACAGTACCGTACCTGAGGTAGAACGTCACAGCACCGTACCTGAGGTAGAACGTCACAGTACCGTACCTGAGGTAGAACGTCACAGTACCGTACCTGAGGTAGAACGTCACAGTACCGTACCTGAGGTAGAACGTCACAGTGCGGTACTGAGGTAGAAGCGTCACAGTACCGTACCTGAGGTAGCACGTCACAGTACCGTACCTGAGGTAGAACGTCACAGTACCGTACCTGAGGTAGAACGTCACAGTACCGTACCTGAGGTAGAACGTCACAGTACCGTACCTGAGGTAGAACGTCACAGTACCGTACCTGAGGTAGAACGTCACAGTACCGTACCTGAGGTAGAACGTCACAGTACCGTACCTGAGGTAGAATGTCACAGCACCGTACCTGAGGTAGAACGTCACAGTACCGTACCTGAGGTAGAACGTCACAGTACCGTACCTGAGGAGGTAGAACGTCACAGTACCGTACCTGAGGTAGAACGTCACAGTACCGTACCTGAGGTAGAACGTCACAGTACCGTACCTGAGGTAGAACATCACAGTACCGTACCTGAGGTAGAACGTCACAGTACCGTACCTGAGGTAGAACGTCACAGTACCGTACCTGAGGTAGAACGTCACAGTACCGTACCTGAGGTAGAACGTCACAGTACCGTACCTGAGGTAGAACGTCACAGTACCGTACCTGAGGTAGAACGTCACAGTACTGTACCTGAGGTAGAACGTCACAGTACCGTACCTGAGGTAGAACTTGATTGCACTGGTGATGGTCTTGATCTCCCATTCTGTACTGTCCAGCTCCACATCAGCACAGGTTTTAGGATCTGTCATACAGAGAGGATAGATGTCATCATTACTCAGTCTCAGAGCTACAGTATCTCCTCCTCTATGTCTCTGTCTGTCAGTCTCAGAGCTACAGTATCTCCTCCTCTATGTCTCTGTCTGTCAGTCTCAGAGCTACAGGATCTCCTCCTCTATGTCTGTATGTCAGTCTCAGAGCTACAGTATCTCCTCCTCTATGTCTCTGTCTGTCAGTCTCAGAGCTACAGTATCTCCTCCTCTATGTCTCTGTCTGTCAGTCTCAGAGCTACAGTATCTCCTCCTCTATGTCTCTGTCTGTCAGTCTCAGAGCTACAGGATCTCCTCCTCTATGTCTGTATGTCAGTCTCAGAGCTACAGGATCTCCTCCTCTATGTCTCTGTCTGTCAGTCTCAGAGCTACAGGATCTCCTCCTCCATGTCTCTGTCTGTCAGTCTCAGAGCTACAGGATCTCCTCCTCCATGTCTCTGTCTGTCAGTCTCAGAGCTACAGGATCTCCTCCTCCATGTCTCTGTCTGTCAGTCTCAGAGCTACAGTATCTCCTCCTCTATGTCTCTGTCTGTCAGTCTCAGAGCTACAGGATCTCCTCCTCTATGTCTGTATGTCAGTCTCAGAGCTACAGTATCTCCTCCTCCATGTCTGTATGTCAGTCTCAGAGCTACAGTATCTCCTCCTCCATGTCTCTGTCTGTCAGTCTCAGAGCTACAGGATCTCCTCCTCTATGTCTCTGTCGGTCAGTCTCAGAGCTACAGGATCTCCTCCATGTCTCTGTCTGTCAGTCTCAGAGCTACAGGATCTCCTCCTCTATGTCTCTGTCTGTCAGTCTCAGAGCTACAGTATCTCCTCCTCTATGTCTCTGTCTGTCAGTCTCAGAGCTACAGTATCTCCTCCTCCATGTCTGTCTGTCAGTCTCAGAGCTACAGTATCTCCTCCTCTATGTCTCTGTCTGTCAGTCTCAGAGCTACAGGATCTCCTCCTCCATGTCTGTCTGTCAGTCTCAGAGCTACAATATCTCCTCCTCCATGTCTGTCTGTCAGTCTCAGAGCTACAGTATCTCCTCCTCTATGTCTCTGTCTGTCAGTCTCAGAGCTACAGGATCTCCTCCTCCATGTCTCTGTCTGTCAGTCTCAGAGCTACAGTATCTCCTCCTCTATGTCTCTGTCTGTCAATCTCAGAGCTACAGGATCTCCTCCTTCATGTCTGTCTGTCAGTCTCAGAGCTACAGGATCTCCTCCTCCATGTCTGTCTGTCAGTCTCAGAGCTACAGAATCTCCTCCTCCATGTCTGTCTGTCAGTCTCAGAGCTACAGGATCTCCTCCTCCATGTCTGTCTGTCAGTCTCAGAGCTACAGTATCTCCTCCTCCATGTCTGTATGTCAGTCTCAGAGCTACAGTATCTCCTCCTCCATGTCTGTATGTCAGTCTCAGAGCTACAGTATCTCCTCCTCCATGTCTGTCTGTCAGTCTCAGAGCTACAGTATCTCCTCCTCTATGTCTGTATGTCAGTCTCAGAGCTACAGGATCTCCTCCTCCATGTCTGTCTGTCAGTCTCAGAGCTACAGGATATCCTCCTCCATGTCTGTCTGTCAGTCTCAGAGCTACAGAATCTCCTCCTCCATGTCTGTCTGTCAGTCTCAGAGCTACAGAATCTCCTCCTCCATGTCTGTCTGTCAGTCTCAGAGCTACAGGATCTCCTCCTCCATGTCTCTATCTGTCAGTCTCAGAGCTACAGGATCTCCTCCTTCATGTCTGTCTGTCAGTCTCAGAGCTACAGGATCTCCTCCTCTATGTCTGTATCTGTCAGTCTCAGAGCTAGTATATCTACAGTAAATGAACTCCTTTTGCATTATTTATGTAGTGTCATAAATATAGTATAGACTCCCCTTACAGGCAGATGTTTCCAGCTATCAGAATAAGACAGGTGTGTGTGTGAGTGGAGGTTGTGTAAACAAAACTACTGCATAAATATGAAATAGATTCGCTTCAATCATTCCCCAAATATATACCTGTTTGGATTTGTTCAATCTGGTCACTTTCTCACTCTCTTTCTGTCTCTCTGTCTTTCTCTCTGTCTCTCTGTCTACCGCTCTCTCTCTATCTCTCTCGCTCTCTCTCTCTGTCTTTCTCTCTATCTCTCTGTCTTTCTCTCTGTCTCTCTCTCTACCGCTCTCTCTCTATCTCTCTCGCTCTCTCTCTCTGTCTTTCTCTCTATCTCTCGGTCTTTCTCTCTGTCTCTCTCTCTCTCTATCTCTCTCGCTCTCTCTCTCTGTCT
>NC_056458.1:40521541-40551541 GCF_018296145.1 Oncorhynchus tshawytscha | reverse complement strand
CCCATCTCCCTACTGTCAATCCCTCCTCTCCTTTCCCCTTCATCTCCCCTTTCCTCTCCTCTCTTCGTCCCCCCTTTCCTCCCCTCTTCTCCTCTCCTTTCCTATCCTCGTCTACCCTTTCCTCTCCTTCTCTCCTTTCCTTTCCTCCTCTCCTTTCCTCTCCTCTCCTCCCCTTTTCTCTCCTCTCATCTATCTCTTCTCCTTTCTCCTCTCCTCTATCTCTTCTCCTTTCTCCTCTCCTCTATCTCTTCTCCCCCTCTCCTCCCCTTTCTTCTCACCCTCCCATTTCCTCTCCTCCTTTCCTCTACTCTCCTCCCCTTCCCTCTCCTCTTCTCCCCCTGTCCTCCCCTTCCCTCCTCCTCTCTCTCCCCTGTCCTCTCCTTCCCTCTCCTCTTCTCCCCTGTCCTCCCCTTCCCTCTCCTCTTCTCCCCTGTCCTCCCCTTCCCTCTCCTCTTCTCCCCTGTCCTCTCCTTCCCTCTCCTCTTCTCCCCTGTCCTCCCCTTCCCTCTCCTCTTCTCCCCTGTCCTCTCCTTTCCTCTACTCTCCTCCCCTTCCCTTCCCTCTCCTCTTCTCCCCTGTCCTCTCCTCTCCTTTCCTCTCCTCCCCTCCCTGTCCTCTCCTCTCCTTTCCTCTCCTCCCCTGTCCCTCTCCTCCCCTTCCCTCTCCTCCCCTCCCCTTCCCTCTCCTCCCTTTCCCCTGTCCTCCCCTCCTCCCTTCCCTCCCTCCCCTGTCCTCTCCTCTCCTTTCCTCTCCTCCCTCCCCTTCCCTCTCCTCTTCTCCCTTGTCCTCTCCTTTCCTCTACTCTCCTCCCCTTCCCTTCCCTCTCCTCTTCTCCCCTGTCCTCTCCTTTCCTCTCCTCCTTTCCTCTACTCTCCTCCCCTTCCCTCTCCTCTTCTCCCCTGTCCTCTCCTTTCCTCTACTCTCCTCCCCTTCCCTTCCCTCTCCTCTTCTCCCCTGTCCTCCCCTTTCCTCTCCTCTCCTCCCCTTTTCTCTCCTCTCATCTATCTCTTCTCCTTTCTCCTCTCCTCTATCTCTTCTCCCCCTCTCCTCCCCTTTCTTCTCACCCCTTCCCTTCCCTCTCCTCTTCTCCCCTGTCCTCTCCTTTCCTCTACTCTCCTCCCCTTCCCTCTCCTCTTCTCCCCTGTCCTCTCCTTTCCTCTCCTCCCCTCCCCTTCCCTCTCCTCTTCTCCCCTGTCCTCTCCTTTCCTCTCCTCCCCTCCCCTTCCCTTCCCTCTCCCCTCTTCTCCCCTGTCCTCTCCCTTTCCTCTCCTCTCCTCCCCTTCCCTCTCCTCTTCTCCCCTGTCCTCTCCTTTCCCTCTCCTCCCCTCCCCTTCCTTCCCTCTTCTCCCCTCCCCTGTCCTCTCCTTTCCTCTACTCTCCTCCCCTTCCCTCTCCTCTTCTCCCCTCCCTGTCCTCTCCTTTCCTCTACTCCCTCCCCTTCCCTTCCTCTCCTCTTCTCCCCTGTCCTCTCCTTTCCTCTACTCCCCTCCTTCCCCTCTTTCCCTTCCCCTTCCTCCCTCCTCCTCCCTTCTCCCCTGTCCTCTCCTTTCCTCTACTCCCTCCCCTTCCCTCTCCTCTTCTCCCCTGTCCTCTCCTTTCCTCTACTCTCCTCCCCTTCCCTTCCCTCTCCTCTTCTCCCCTGTCCTCTCCTTTCCTCTACTCTCCTCTCCTTCCCTCTCCTCTTCTCCCCTGTCCTCTCCTTTCCTCTACTCTCCTCTCCTTCCCTTCCCTCTCCTCTCCTCCCCTTCCCTCTCCTCTTCTCCCCTGTCCTCTCCTTTCCTCTCCTCCTTCAAAGGGACTACATTAGCACTTGAAGTGTCACTACTCTGTTTGTACACAGGATCCTAGCAGACACAGGGCAGTAATCCTGAGAAAGGGACCGTCAAGCCACAACTCTAATGTGTTCCGAATGATAGGTCCTCTCCTCTCTGATCCTTCCTCTCTTCTCCTCCCATGTCCTCTCCCCTCTCCTGCCCTTTCTCCTCTTCCTCCATCACTTCTCCCCCTTCATCTCCCTCTCTCTGCCATCCTTTTCTCCACAGTATACTTCAATCAGTGTGAAAGGAACTGTGAGATGAGGAGTAGAGCCCGACAGACATATTGGTTCACCAATATTATCGAACGATATTGGCCTTTTACGATAATTCCACCGATACTCAATAAATAGGATGAAAAAAGGGAATCTCATGCTGATCTGAACACTTACAGACATAATGTGTCTTGGGCAATTTATAAATGACACTTTTTCATTTCCCTGGTGTTAGACAGTATATCGGCAGTTTTCCCCAAAACAACTGCCGTCATTCAAACCTCTAGAGACAAATGTCACACATGATTTCTGCTTTAAATCGTGACTGGAGGCCTTAAATATAAATGTGTCTAATTAATGTGTCTATGGCTCTGTTCATGAGGGTTGGAGAAGCCCCTGTGGTTTCTGGAGAGCTCTCTCTCCCTGTGTGTGTGTGTGGTGTGTGTGTGTGTGTGTGTGTGTGTGTGTGTGTGTGTGTGTGTGTGTGTGTGTGTGTGTGTGTGTGTGTGTGTGTGTGTGTGTGTGTGTGTGTGTGTGTGTGTGTGTGTGTGTGTGTGTGTGCGTGTGAGCGGTAATTGGATGAGTTGGCCCCTGTAGTTGGGGCTCTAGTCTCCCCTATACTTGGGTGTAGTAGAGCAGAACTTATCCCTGTCAAGATGTTGGGCTTGGCATGGGCACTGTGTTAACTACTGTCTGAGAGTGGCACTGCAGGAGAGGCTGGCCCGCTGCCAGCTCTGTGTGTCAACCCTGCCAGCCCTGAGTCACGGTACCATGACCTGCCGCCCATGGCAAGATTAGAGCCCTGCATCATCGCTGACAGGCCAAAACAAGCGAGCGGGCAATGCCAACATTTATTTCTCTCTATTCTCGCTCTTCTCTCTCTCACTCTCTGTCTCTCTGCTCCAACAACTACATGGTCCCACGGCATGGCAGAGTGGCATTCTGGGTAGAAACAAACAGACAACACACCACTTTGCCTCCAGACTTCTGGTCAAACAGGACCATGGTGACTCGTTTGGGCTCTCGATGGTAGGTGCAGTAGTACTTGACCCAGGTTGACACAAAAGAACCTGAGAGAGGGAAGTGAGAGAAGCAGACATAGAAGCAGAGAAGAAGCAGAGAGAAGCAGAGAGAAGCAGAGAGAGAAGCAGAGAGAAAAGCAGAGAGAAAAGCAGAGAGAAAAGCAGAGAGAGAAGGAGAGAGAGAAGCAGAGAGAAGCAGAGAGAAGCAGAGAGAGAAGGAGAGAGAGAAGCAGAGAGAAGCAGAGAGAAGCAGAGAGAAAAGCAGAGAGAGAAGCAGAGATAGAAGCAGAGAGAAGCAGAGAGAAAAGCAGAGAGAAGCAGAGAGAGAAGCAGAGAGAAAAGCAGAGAGAGAAGGAGAGAGAAAAGCAGAGAGAGAAGGAGAGAGAGAAGCAGAGAGAAGCAGAGAGAAAAGCAGAGAGAGAAGGAGAGAGAAAAGCAGAGAGAGAAGCAGAGATAGAAGCAGAGAAGCAGAGAGAAAAGCAGAGAGAAGCAGAGAGAAGCAGACATAGAAGCAGAGAGAAGCAGAGAGAAGCAGAGAGAAGCAGACATAGAAGCAGAGAGAAGCAGACATAGAAGCAGAGAAGAAGCAGAGAGAAAAGCAGAGAGAGAAGCAGAGAGAAGCAGAGAGAGAAGGAGAGAGAAAAGCAGAGAGAAGCAGAGAGAGAAGCAGAGAGAAAAGCAGAGAGAAGCAGAGAGAAAAGCAGAGAGAAGCAGAGAGAGAAGCAGAGATAGAAGCAGAGAGAAAAGCAGAGAGAAGCAGAGAGAGAAGCAGAGATAGAAGCAGAGAGAAGCAGAGAGAAAAGCAGAGAGAAGCAGAGAGAGAAGCAGAGAGAAAAGCAGAGAGAAAAGCAGAGAGAGAAGCAGAGAGAAGCAGACATAGAAGCAGAGAAGCAGAGAGAAAAGCAGAGAGAGAAGCAGAGAGAGAAGCAGAGATAGAAGCAGAGAGAAGCAGAGAGAAGCAGAGAAAGCAGAGAGAAAAGCAGAGAGAGAAGCAGAGAGAAAAGCAGAGAGAAAAGCAGAGAGAGAAGCAGAGAGAAGCAGAGAGAAGCAGAGAGAGAAGCAGAGATAGAAGCAGAGAGAAGCAGAGAGAAAAGCAGAGAGAAGCAGAGAGAGAAGCAGAGAGAGAAGCAGAGATAGAAGCAGAGAGAAGCAGAGAGAAAAGCAGAGAGAAGCAGAGAGAGAAGCAGAGAGAAAAGCAGAGAAAAGCAGAGAGAGAAGCAGAGAGAAGCAGACATAGAAGCAGAGAGAGAAGCAGAGAGAAGCAGACATAGAAGCAGAGAGAGAAGCAGAGAGAAGCAGAGAGAAAAGCAGAGAGAAAAGCAGAGAGAGAAGCAGAGAGAAGCAGACATAGAAGCAGAGAGAGAAGCAGAGAGAAGCAGAGAGAGAAGCAGAGAGAAAAGCAGAGAGAAAAGCAGAGAGAGAAGCAGAGAGAAGCAGACATAGAAGCAGAGAAGAAGCAGAGAGAAAAGCAGAGAGAAAAGCAGAGAGAGAAGCAGAGAGAAGCAGAGAGAGAAGGAGAGAGAAAAGCAGAGAGAAGCAGAGAGAGAAACAGAGAGAGAAGCAGAGAAAAGCAGAGAAGAAGCAGAGAGAAAAGCAGAGAGAAGCAGAGAGAGAAACAGAGAGATAAGCAGAGAAAAGCAGAGAAGAAGCAGAGAGAGAAGCAGAGAGAGAAGGAGAGAAGAAGCAGAGAGAAAAGCAGAGAGAAAAGCAGAGAGAGAAGCAGAAGCAGAGAGAGAGAAGCAGAGAGAGAAGCAGAGAGAGAAGCAGAGAGAAGCAGACATAGAAGCAGAGAAGAAGCAGAGAGAAAAGCAGAGAGAGAAGCAGAGAGAGAAGGAGAGAAGAAGCAGAGAGAAAAGCAGAGAGAAAAGCAGAGAGAGAAGCAGAGAGAAGCAGAGAGAGAAGGAGACATAGAAGCAGAGAGAAGCAGAGAGAAGCAGAGAGAAGCAGACATAGAAGCAGAGAAGAAGCAGAGAGAAAAGCAGAGAGAAAAGCAGAGAGAGAAGCAGAGAGAAAAGGAGAGAGAGAGAGAAGAGAGAGAAGCAGAGAAGAAGCAGAGAAGAGAGAGAGAGAGAGAGAGAAGAGAGAAGAAGCAGAGAGAGAAGCAGAGAGAGAAGCAGAGAGAGAAGGAGAGAGAGAAGCAGAGAGAGAAGCAGAGAGAGAAGCAGAGAGAGAAGAGAGAGAGAAGCAGAGAGAAGAAGAGAAGGAGAGAGAGAAGCAGAGAGAGAAGGAGAGAGAGAAGCAGAGAGAGAAGGAGAGAGAAGCAGAGAGAGAGGAGAGAGAGAAGCAGAGAGAGAAGCAGAGAGAGAAGCAGAGAGAGAAGGAGAGAGAGAAGCAGAGAAGAAGCAGAGAGAAAAGCAGAGAGAGAAGGAGAGAGAGAAGCAGAGAGAAGCAGAGAGAAGCAGAGAGAGAAGGAGAGAGAGAAGCAGAGAGAAGCAGAGCGCGAAGCAGAGGAGAAGCAGAGAGAGAAGGAGAGAGAGAAGGAGAGAGAGAAGCAGAGAGAAGGAGAGAGAGAAGCAGAGAGAGAAGCAGAGAGAGAAGCAGAGAGAGAAGGAGAGAGAGAAGCAGAGAAGAAGCAGATAGAAAAGCAGAGAGAGAAGGAGAGAGAGAAGGAGAGAGAGAAGGAGAGAGAAGGAGAGAGAGAAGGAGAGAGAGAAGCAGAGAGAAGCAGAGCGCGAAGCAGAGAGAGAAGCAGAGAGAAGCAGAGAGAGAAGGTGAGAGAAAAGCAGAGAGAAGCAGAGAGAGAAGCAGAGAGAAAAGCAGAGAGAAGCAGAGAGAGAGGAGAGAGAGAGGAGAGAGAGAAGCAGAGAGAAGCAGAGCGCGAAGCAGAGAGAGAAGCAGAGAGAAGCAGAGAGAGAAGGTGAGAGAAAAGCAGAGAGAAGCAGAGAGAGAAGCAGAGAGAGAAGCAGAGAGAAAAGCAGAGAGAAGCAGAGAGAAAAGCAGAGAGAAAAGGAGAGAGATGCAGAGAGAAAATGAGAGAGAAGCAGAGAGAAGCAGAGAGAAAGGCAGAGAAGCAGAGAGAAAAGGAGAGAGAAGCAGAGAGAGAAGCAGAGAAAAGCAGAGAAGCAGAGAGAGAAGCAGAGAGAAGAGCAGAGAGAAGCAGAGAGAAAAGCAGAGAGAAGCAGAGACAGTAGCAGAGAGAGAAGCAGAGAGAGAAGCAGAGAGTGGGGGAGCAATGAAAAAATGGTTTTGGTTACCAATTTATTACTGCACATGCTCAGTGCCCTTGTCACCTCTTGGAGTCTCATCCTGAATACAATTACTCTTGTTGTTTCTATGGGGAAATGCAAATCTATTTGTACAACAACACTGGTACTACTTTTATAAATGGTAAAAATAAATGACTAAATAGTGATATGATATGTGACCTTATTGCATCATGAGAGAGCGAAAGAACTGTCTGTGTGTGTGTGTGTGTGAGAGTGAGAGACAGTGAGATCGAGAACGAGAAAGGAGTGAGAGAGACAGAGAGCAGGACGGGACACTCACGTTTCTCCTGTACAAACAGATATCCCTCCATGGTGTCATGGCTGATGCTCTTGTGTTCATGGGGGTTCTCCTTCATCTTCCTCATCAGACACTCCACCTCAGACCGGGTGCTTTCAAAACGGTTCCGCGTCTTAACAGGAGGAGAGGAGACAGAATGATGGAAACATCCCACCTACCATCCTGCATTCTGAGCTATTGACCACTGTCTACAGTTGTTGGGTTAGAGCTATTGACTGCTGTCTACAGTTGTTGTGTTAGAGCTATTGACTGCTGTCTACAGTTGTTGGGTTAGGGCTATTGACCACTGTCTACAGGTGTTGGGTTAGAGCTATTGACCACTGTCTACAGTTGTTGGGTTAGAGCTATTGACCACTGTCTACAGTTGTTGGGTTAGAGCTATTGACCACTGTCTACAGTTGTTGGGTTAGAGCTATTGACCGCTGTCTACAGTTGTTGGGTTAGAGCTATTGACCACTGTCTACAGTTGTTGGGTTAGAGCTATTGACCACTGTCTACAGTTGTTGGGTTAGAGCTATTGACCACTGTCTACAGTTGTTGGGTTAGAGGTATTGACTGCTGTCTACAGTTGTTGGGTTAGGGCTATTGACTGCTGTCTACAGTTGTTGGGTTAGAACTATTGACCACTGTCTACAGTTGTTGGGTTAGAGCTATTGACCGCTGTCTACAGGTGTTGGGTTAGAGCTATTGACCACTGTCTACAGTTGTAGGGTTAGAGCTATTGACCACTGTCTACAGTTGTTGGGTTAGAGCTATTGACCACTGTCTACAGTTGTTGGGTTAGAGCTATTGACCACTGTCTACAGTTGTTGGGTTAGAGCTATTGACCACTGTCTACAGTTGTTGGGTTAGAGCTATTGATCGCTGTCTACAGGTGTTGGGTTAGAGCTATTGACCACTGTCTACAGTTGTTGGGTTAGAGCTATTGACCACTGTTAGAGCTATTGACCACTGTCTACAGTTGGGTTAGAGCTATTGCCTTGAAAGGCCACTGGGTTGGCAAAAGATGTAATGTATGGCATGTAAGATGTAATGTATGGCCTGTAATGTATGGCATTAACATGTATCTTACATTCTGAATGCTGATGGTGAGGTCTGTCTTGAAGTGGTTGAAGTCTTTTGCCAGCTCGTACCCATGATGGTAGTAAGTAAACAGCCCTTGAAGGAATGCCAGCAACTAGAATTAATGTTGAGGATGACAGGGAAAAGAAACACGGTTGAGAAACATTCCTCTCAACTCAATTAAATGAAATCAACCAAATCTACTCTAATTTGCTTTCGAAGGTACTTGTTGTCAGCTACATTCTAAAGCTACATATGTAGGATCTTAATTTGATGACTCTGTCGCAGGAGAACTTTCCTGAAATGCAGGAAATTGAAGTGTATTCGAGGTTAAAAAAAGCTTTTTGAAGTTTGTCATTTCCACTTTGAAAATTCAGACTTGATTTTTCCTTAGGAAAAATGAATCAACCCCTACAAATATGTCTGTTAATTATAATCCACATACTGTAATAATTCACATTTCCTGTTGCAGCAGAATTATTTTCCTGTGGTAGTAAACTGGCTGAAATTAAGACCGTACATCTGTACACGTATCTACATAATGAAGACAGTGTGTTTCATAGAGAGATGAGGTGATTGAGCATGAAAGTTGTATAGACTAAAGTAACTGTAGAACAGTAACAAGCATATCGTTACACTCGCAATAACATCTGCTAAACACGTGTATGTGACCAATAAAAGTTTATTTGATTTGAGTTGTACAGTAACAGTAGTGAAGTAACTGTAGTACAGTAACAGTAGTAGAAAAACAGTAGTCACCGTAGTAAAGTAACAGTAGTAACAATAGTACAGTAACAGTAGTACAGTAGCAGTAGTAACAGTAGAACAGTAACAGTAGTACAGTAGCAGTAGTAAGAGTAGAACAGTAACAGTAGTACAGTAGCAGTAGTAACAGTAGAACAGTAACAGTAGTACAGTAGCAGTAGTAAGAGTAGAACAGTAACAGTAGTACAGTAGCAGTAGTAACAGTAGAACAGTAACAGTAGTACAGTAGCAGTAG
Source organism: Oncorhynchus tshawytscha (assembly GCF_018296145.1). Taxonomy (NCBI): domain Eukaryota; kingdom Metazoa; phylum Chordata; class Actinopteri; order Salmoniformes; family Salmonidae; genus Oncorhynchus; species Oncorhynchus tshawytscha. The sequence continues at coordinate 40,542,924 of NC_056458.1, read as the reverse complement.
TACAGTAGCAGTAGTAACAGTAGAACAGTAACAGTAGTAACAGTAGAACAGTAACAGTAGTACAGGAGCAGTAGTAACAGTAGAACAGTAACAGTAGAACAGTAACAGTAGTACAGTAACAGTAGTAGAGTAACAGTAGAACAGTAACAGTAGTAACAGTAGTAACAGTAGTAACAGTAGAACAGTAACAGTAGAACAGTAACAATAGAACAGTAGAACAGTAACAGTAGTACAGTAACAGTAGTAGAGTAACAGTAAAACAGTAACAGTGGAACAGTAACAGTAGTAGAGTAACAGTAGTAGAGTAACAGTAGTAGAGTAGCAGCAGTAGAGTAACAGCAGTAGAGTAACAGTAGTAGAGTAACAGTAGTACTGTAACAGTATTACAGTAACAGCAGAAAATTAACAGTATAACAGTAACAGTAGAACAGCAACAGTAGTATTGTAACAGTAGTACAGTAACAGTAGTACAGTAACAGTAGAACAGTAACAGTAGTACAGTAGTACAATAACAGTAGAACAGTAACAGTAGTACAGTAGAACAGTAACAGTAGTACAGTAACAGTATTATTGTAACAGTAGTATAGTAACAGTAGTATAGTAACAGTAGAACAGTAACAGTAGAACAGTAACAGTAGTATAGTAACAATAGAACAGTAACAGTAGAACAGTAACAAGCGAACAGTAACAGTAGTATAGTAACAATGGTATAGTAACGGTAGTATAGTAACAGTAGAACAGTAACAGTCGAACAGTAACAGTAGTATAGTAACAGTAGTATAGTAACAGTAGTATAGTAACAGTAGAACAGTAACAGTAGTATAGTAACAGTAGAACAGTAACAGTAGTATAGTAACAGTAGAACAGTAACAGTATAGTAACAGTAGATCAGTAACAGTAGAACAGTAACAGTAGTATAGTAACAGTAGATCAGTAACAGTAGAACAGTAACTGTAGTATAGTAACAGTAGAACAGTAACAGTAGAACAGTAACAGTAGTATAGTAACAGTCGTATAGTAACAGTAGAACAGTAACAGTAGTATAGTAACAGTAGAACAGTAACAGTAGATCAGTAACAGTAGAACAGTAACTGTAGTACAGTAACAGTAGTACAGAAGCAGTAGTAACTGTACTACAGTAACAGTAGTACAGTAACAGTAGAACAGTAACTGTAGTATAGTAACAGTAGAGCAGTAACAGTCGAACAGTAACAGTAGTATAGTAACAGTAGTACAGTAACAGTAGTAGAGTAACAGTAGTACAGAAACAGTAGTATCTGTAGTACAGTAACAGTCAAACAGTAACAGTAGTATAGTAAGAGTAGTACAGAAGCAGTAGTAACTGTAGTACTGTAACAGTAGTATAGTAACAGTAGAACAGTAAGAGTAGAACAGTAAGAGTAGAACAGTAACAGTAGAACAGTAACAGTAGAACAGTAACAGTAGTATAGTAACAGTATAACAATAACAGTAGACTCAGTAACAGTGGTACAGTAACAGTAGTATAGTAACAGTATACCAATAACGGTAGACTCAGTAACAGTAGTACAGTAACAGTACAACAGTAACAGTAGAACAGTAACAGCAGAACAGTAACAGTAGTATAGTAACAGTAGTATAGAAGCAGTAGTAACTGTAGTACAGTAACAGTAGTACAGAAGCAGTAGTAACTGTAGTACAGTAACAGTAGTATAGTAACAGTAGTATAGTAACAGTAGAACAGTAACAGTTGAACAGTAACAGTAGTATAGTAACAGTAGTATAGTAACAGTAGTATAGTAACAGTTGAACAGTAACAGTAGAACAGTAACAGTAGAACAGTAACAGTAGTATAGTAACAGTATAACATTAACATTAACAGTAGAACAGTAACAGTAGTATAGTAACAGTAGAACAGTAACAGTAGTACAGTAACAGTAGAATAGTAGAACAGTAACAGTAGTATAGTAACAGTAGAACAGTAACAGTAGAACAGTAACAGTAGTATAGTAACAGTAGACTAGTAGAACAGTAACAGTAGAACAGTAACAGTAGAACAGTAACAGTAGTATAGTAACAGTAGAACAGTAACAGTAGTATAGTAACAGTATAACATTAACAGTAGTATTATAACAGTCGAACAGTAACAGTAGAACAGTAACAGTAGAACAGTAACAGTAGTATAGTAACAGTAGACTAGTAGAACAGTAACAGTAGAACAGTAACAGTAGAACAGTAACAGTAGTATAGTAACAGTAGAACAGTAACAGTAGTATAGTAACAGTATAACAGTAACAGTAGTATAGTAACAGTAGAACAGTAACAGTAGAACAGTAACAGTAGAACAGTAACAGTAGTATAGTAACAGTAGAACAGTAACAGTAGAACAGTAACAGTAGTATAGTAACAGTAGAACAGTAACAGTAGTATAGTAACAGTAGAACAGTAACAGTAGTATAGTAACAGTAGAACAGTAACAGTAGAACAGTAACAGTAGTATAGTAACAGTAGAACAGTAACAGTAGTATAGTAACAGTAGTATAGTAACAGTAGAACAGTAACAGTAGAACAGTAACAGTAGTATAGTAACAGTAGAACAGTAACAGTAGTATAGTAACAGTAGAACAGTAACAGTAGTATAGTAACAGTAGTATAGTAACAGTAGAACAGTAACAGTAGAACAGTAACAGTAGACTAGTAGAACAGTAACAGTAGAACAGTAACAGTAGAACAGTAACAGTAGTACAGTAACAGTAGAACAGTCACAATCGTAGGGTTACAGAACAGTACCTTTCCCCAAATTCCCAATCCTGGTTGGAAGGTTCAGGAGGGAACAAGCAGAAAATACGTCTTCCAACCAGGATTTCTGGAAAACCTGGACGTTTTGGGGAAGGTACTAGAGTTATGCAACCCTAAGCAGTATACAGTAAAAGACAGCAGATGCTGAGGGCGGTTGGCATTCTCACTCACCGGCTCTACGAAGTCAAACATCTTCCTCTCCTGGACTTCCTGCACCTTGAACACATACTCCAGAGACACCTCATAGAAATGCTGCCGCACGTGGTCCACCTGACTGTCTGCCTGCACAACACACACGTGACTGTGTTGGAACTAACGTTCAGGACACACACATCACCTCAGGATTGAAGTGAGACAACTCACAAACACATGAACACTTAAAGGTAAACATGGACCTACTGCAGCAAGCGAAAGGTGTGTGCTTACTTCATGGAAACATGGACCTACTGCAGCAAGGGAAAGGTGTGGGCTTACTTCATGGAAACATGGACCTACTGCAGCAAGGGAAAGGTTGTGCTTACTTCATGGAAACATGGACCTACTGCAGCAAGGGAAAGGTTGTGCTTACTTCATGGAAACATGGACCTACTGCAGCAAGGGAAAGGTGTGGGCTTACTTCATGGAAACATGGACCTACTGCAGCAAGCGAAAGGTGTGTGCTTACTTCATGGAAACATGGACCTACTGCAGCAAGCGAAAGGTGTGGCTTACTTCATGGAAACATGGACCTACTGCAGCAAGGGAAAGGTGTGGGCTTACTTCATGGAAACATGGACCTACTGCAGCAAGGGAAAGGTGTGGGCTTACTTCATGGAAACATGGACCTACTGCAGCAAGGGAAAGGTTGTGCTTACTTCATGGAAACATGGACCTACTGCAGCAAGGGAAAGGTTGGGCTTACTTCATGGAAACATGGACCTACTGCAGCAAGGGAAAGGTGTGGGCTTACTTCATGGAAACATGGACCTACTGCAGCAAGGGAAAGGTGTGGGCTTACTTCATGGAAACATGGACCTACTGCAGCAAGGGAAAGGTGTGGGCTTACTTCATGGAAACATGGACCTACTGCAGCAAGGGAAAGGTTGTGCTTACTTCATGGAAACATGGACCTACTGCAGCAAGGGAAAGGTTGGGCTTACTTCATGGAAACATGGACCTACTGCAGCAAGGGAAAGGTGTGGGCTTACTTCATGGAAACATGGACCTACTGCAGCAAGGGAAAGGTGTGTGCTTACTTCATGGAAACATGGACCTACTGCAGCAAGGGAAAGGTTGAAACATGGACCTTACTTCATGGAAACATGGACCTACTGCAGCAAGGGAAAGGTGTGGGCTTACTTCATGGAAACATGGACCTACTGCAGCAAGGGAAAGGTGTGGGCTTACTTCATGGAAACATGGACCTACTGCAGCAAGGGAAAGGTGCTTACTTCATGGAAACATGGCTTACTTCATGGAAACATGGACCTACTGCAGCAAGGGAAAGGTGTGGGCTTACTTCATGGAAACATGGACCTACTGCAGCAAGGGAAAGGTGTGGGCTTACTTCATGGAAACATGGACCTACTGCAGCAAGGGAAAGGTGTGGGCTTACTTCATGGAAACATGGACCTACTGCAGCAAGGGAAAGGTTGTGCTTACTTCATGGAAACATGGACCTACTGCAGCTGGGCTTACTTCATGGAAACATGGACCTACTGCAGCAAGGGAAAGGTTGTGCTTACTTCATGGAAACATGGACCTACTGCAGCAAGGGAAAGGTTGTGCTTACTTCATGGAAACATGGACCTACTGCAGCAAGGGAAAGGTTGTGCTTACTTCATGGAAACATGGACCTACTGCAGCAAGGGAAAGGTTGTGCTTACTTCATGGAAACATGGACCTACTGCAGCAAGGGAAAGGTTGTGCTTACTTCATGGAAACATGGACCTACTGCAGCAAGGGAAAGGTTGTGCTTACTTCATGGAAACATGGACCTACTGCAGCAAGGGAAAGGACTTACTTCATGGAAACATGGACCTACTGCAGCAAGGGAAAGGTTGTGCTTACTTCATGGAAACATGGACCTACTGCAGCAAGGGAAAGGTTGTGCTTACTTCATGGAAACATGGACCTACTGCAGCAAGGGAAAGGTTGTGCTTACTTCATGGAAACATGGACCTACTGCAGCAAGGGAAAGGTTGTGCTTACTTCATGGAAACATGGACCTACTGCAGCAAGGGAAAGGTACTTCATGGAAACATGGACCTACTGCTTACTTCATGGAAACATGGACCTACTGCAGCAAGGGAAAGGTTGTGCTTACTTCATGGAAACATGGACCTACTGCAGCAAGGGAAAGGTTGTGCTTACTTCATGGAAACATGGACCTACTGCAGCAAGGGAAAGGTTGTGCTTACTTCATGGAAACATGGACCTACTGCAGCAAGGGAAAGGTTGTGCTTACTTCATGGAAACATGGACCTACTGCAGCAAGGGAAAGGTTGTGCTTACTTCATGGAAACATGGACCTACTGCAGCAAGGGAAAGGTGTGGTGCTTACTTCATGGAAACATGGACCTACTGCAGCAAGGGAAAGGTTGTGCTTACTTCATGGAAACATGGACCTACTGCAGCAAGGGAAAGGTGTGGGCTTACTTCATGGAAACATGGACCTACTGCAGCAAGGGAAAGGTTGTGCTTACTTCATGGAAACATGGACCTACTGCAGCAAGGGAAAGGTGTGGGCTTACTTCATGGAAACATGGACCTACTGCAGCAAGGGAAAGGTTGTGCTTACTTCATGGAAACATGGACCTACTGCAGCAAGGGAAAGGTGTGGGCTTACTTCATGGAAACATGGACCTACTGCAGCAATGGGGAAAGGTTGTGCTTACTTCATGGAAACATGGACCTACTGCAGCAAGGGAAAGGTTGTGCTTACTTCATGGAAACATGGACCTACTGCAGCAAGGGGGCTTACTTCATGGAAACATGGACCTACTGCAGCAAGGGAAAGGTTGTGCTTACTTCATGGAAACATGGACCTACTGCAGCAAGGGAAAGGTTGTGCTTACTTCATGGAAACATGGACCTACTGCAGCAAGGGAAAGGTTGTGCTTACTTCATGGAAACATGGACCTACTGCAGCAAGGGAAAGGTTGTGCTTACTTCATGGAAACATGGACCTACTGCAGCAAGGGAAAGGTTGTGCTTACTTCATGGAAACATGGACCTACTGCAGCAAGGGAAAGGTTGGGCTTACTTCATGGAAACATGGACCTACTGCAGCAAGGGAAAGGTTGTGCTTACTTCATGGAAACATGGACCTACTGCAGCAAGGGAAAGGTTGTGCTTACTTCATGGAAACATGGACCTACTGCAGCAAGGGAAAGGTTGTGCTTACTTCATGGAAACATGGACCTACTGCAGCAAGGGAAAGGTGTGGGCTTACTTCATGGAAACATGGACCTACTGCAGCAAGGGAAAGGTGTGCAGCTTACTTCATGGAAACATGGACCTACTGCAGCAAGGGAAAGGTTGTGCTTACTTCATGGAAACATGGACCTACTGCAGCAAGGGAAAGGTTGTGCTTACTTCATGGAAACATGGACCTACTGCAGCAAGGGAAAGGTTGTGCTTACTTCATGGAAACATGGACCTACTGCAGCAAGGGAAAGGTTGTGCTTACTTCATGGAAACATGGACCTACTGCAGCAAGGGAAAGGTTGTGCTTACTTCATGGAAACATGGACCTACTGCAGCAAGGGAAAGGTTGTGCTTACTTCATGGAAACATGGACCTACTGCAGCAAGGGAAAGGTTGTGCTTACTTCATGGAAACATGGACCTACTGCAGCAAGGGAAAGGTTGTGCTTACTTCATGGAAACATGGACCTACTGCAGCAAGGGAAAGGTTGTGCTTACTTCATGGAAACATGGACCTACTGCAGCAAGGGAAAGGTTGTGCTTACTTCATGGAAACATGGACCTACTGCAGCAAGGGAAAGGTTGTGCTTACTTCATGGAAACATGGACCTACTGCAGCAAGGGAAAGGTTGTGCTTACTTCATGGAAACATGGACCTACTGCAGCAAGGGAAAGGTTGTGCTTACTTCATGGAAACATGGACCTACTGCAGCAAGGGAAAGGTTGTGCTTACTTCATGGAAACATGGACCTACTGCAGCAAGGGAAAGGTTGTGCTTACTTCATGGAAACATGGACCTACTGCAGCAAGGGAAAGGTGTGGGCTTACTTCATGGAAACATGGACCTACTGCAGCAAGGGAAAGGTGTGCTTACTTCATGGAAACATGGACCTACTGCAGCTTGCTTACTTCATGGAAACATGGACCTACTGCAGCAAGGGAAAGGTGTGTGCTTACTTCATGGAAACATGGACCTACTGCAGCAAGGGAAAGGTTGGGCTTACTTCATGGAAACATGGACCTACTGCAGCAAGGGAAAGGTGTGGGCTTACTTCATGGAAACATGGACCTACTGCAGCAAGGGAAAGGTTGGGCTTACTTCATGGAAACATGGACCTACTGCAGCAAGGGAAAGGTGTGGGCTTACTTCATGGAAACATGGACCTACTGCAGCAAGGGAAAGGTTGTGCTTACTTCATGGAAACATGGACCTACTGCAGCAAGGGAAAGGTTGTGCTTACTTCATGGAAACATGGACCTACTGCAGCAAGGGAAAGGTGTGGGCTTACTTCATGGAAACATGGACCTACTGCAGCAAGGGAAAGGTTGTGCTTACTTCATGGAAACATGGACCTACTGCAGCAAGGGAAAGGTGTGGGCTTACTTCATGGAAACATGGACCTACTGCAGCAAGGGAAAGGTTGTGCTTACTTCATGGAAACATGGACCTACTGCAGCAAGGGAAAGGTTGTGCTTACTTCATGGAAACATGGACCTACTGCAGCAAGGGAAAGGTGTGGGCTTACTTCATGGAAACATGGACCTACTGCAGCAAGGGAAAGGTGGTGCTTACTTCATGGAAACATGGACCTACTGCAGCAAGGGAAAGGTGTGGGCTTACTTCATGGAAACATGGACCTACTGCAGCAAGGGAAAGGTTGGGCTTACTTCATGGAAACATGGACCTACTGCAGCAAGGGAAAGGTTGTGCTTACTTCATGGAAACATGGACCTACTGCAGCAAGGGAAAGGTGTGGGCTTACTTCATGGAAACATGGACCTACTGCAGCAAGGGAAAGGTTGTGGGCTTACTTCATGGAAACATGGACCTACTGCAGCAAGGGAAAGGTGTGGGCTTACTTCATGGAAACATGGACCTACTGCAGCAAGGGAAAGGTTGTGCTTACTTCATGGAAACATGGACCTACTGCAGCAAGGGAAAGGTGTGGGCTTACTTCATGGAAACATGGACCTACTGCAGCAAGGGAAAGGTGTGGGCTTACTTCATGGAAACATGGACCTACTGCAGCAAGGGAAAGGTTGTGCTTACTTCATGGAAACATGGACCTACTGCAGCAAGGGAAAGGTTGTGCTTACTTCATGGAAACATGGACCTACTGCAGCAAGGGAAAGGTGTGGGCTTACTTCATGGAAACATGGACCTACTGCAGCAAGGGAAAGGTGTGGGCTTACTTCATGGAAACATGGACCTACTGCAGCAAGGGAAAGGTGTGGGCTTACTTCATGGAAACATGGACTTCATGGAAACATGGACCTACTGCAGCAAGGGAAAGGTTGTGCTTACTTCATGGAAACATGGACCTACTGCAGCAAGGGAAAGGTTGTGCTTACTTCATGGAAACATGGACCTACTGCAGCAAGGGAAAGGTTGGGCTTACTTCATGGAAACATGGACCTACTGCAGCAAGGGAAAGGTGTGGGCTTACTTCATGGAAACATGGACCTACTGCAGCAAGGGAAAGGTTGGGCTTACTTCATGGAAACATGGACCTACTGCAGCAAGGGAAAGGTTGTGCTTACTTCATGGAAACATGGACCTACTGCAGCAAGGGAAAGGTTGTGCTTACTTCATGGAAACATGGACCTACTGCAGCAAGGGAAAGGTGTGGGCTTACTTCATGGAAACATGGACCTACTGCAGCAAGGGAAAGGTGTGGGCTTACTTCATGGAAACATGGACCTACTGCAGCAAGGGAAAGGTGTGGGCTTACTTCATGGAAACATGGACCTACTGCAGCAAGGGAAAGGTTGTGCTTACTTCATGGAAACATGGACCTACTGCAGCAAGGGAAAGGTTGTGCTTACTTCATGGAAACATGGACCTACTGCAGCAAGGGAAAGGTTGTGCTTACTTCATGGAAACATGGACCTACTGCAGCAAGGGAAAGGTTGTGCTTACTTCATGGAAACATGGACCTACTGCAGCAAGGGAAAGGTTGTGCTTACTTCATGGAAACATGGACCTACTGCAGCAAGGGAAAGGTTGTGCTTACTTCATGGAAACATGGACCTACTGCAGCAAGGGAAAGGTTGTGCTTACTTCATGGAAACATGGACCTACTGCAGCAAGGGAAAGGTTGTGCTTACTTCATGGAAACATGGACCTACTGCAGCAAGGGAAAGGAACTTCATGGAAACATGGACCTACTGCAGCAAGGGAAAGGTTGTGCTTACTTCATGGAAACATGGACCTACTGCAGCAAGGGAAAGGTTGTGCTTACTTCATGGAAACATGGACCTACTGCAGCAAGGGAAAGGTTGTGCTTACTTCATGGAAACATGGACCTACTGCAGCAAGGGAAAGGTTGTGCTTACTTCATGGAAACATGGACCTACTGCAGCAAGGGAAAGGTTGTGCTTACTTCATGGAAACATGGACCTACTGCAGCAAGGGAAAGGTTGTGCTTACTTCATGGAAACATGGACCTACTGCAGCAAGGGAAAGGTTGTGCTTACTTCATGGAAACATGGACCTACTGCAGCAAGGGAAAGGTTGTGCTTACTTCATGGAAACATGGACCTACTGCAGCAAGGGAAAGGTTGTGCTTACTTCATGGAAACATGGACCTACTGCAGCAAGGGAAAGGTTGTGCTTACTTCATGGAAACATGGACCTACTGCAGCAAGGGAAAGGTTGTGCTTACTTCATGGAAACATGGACCTACTGCAGCAAGGGAAAGGTTGTGGCTTACTTCATGGAAACATGGACCTACTGCAGCAAGGGAAAGGTTGTGCTTACTTCATGGAAACATGGACCTACTGCAGCAAGGGAAAGGTTGTGCTTACTTCATGGAAACATGGACCTACTGCAGCAAGGGAAAGGTTGTGCTTACTTCATGGAAACATGGACCTACTGCAGCAAGGGAAAGGTTGTGCTTACTTCATGGAAACATGGACCTACTGCAGCAAGGGAAAGGTTGTGCTTACTTCATGGAAACATGGACCTACTGCAGCAAGGGAAAGGTTGTGCTTACTTCATGGAAACATGGACCTACTGCAGCAAGGGAAAGGTTGTGCTTACTTCATGGAAACATGGACCTACTGCAGCAAGGGAAAGGTTGTGCTTACTTCATGGAAACATGGACCTACTGCAGCAAGGGAAAGGTTGTGCTTACTTCATGGAAACATGGACCTACTGCAGCAAGGGAAAGGTTGTGCTTACTTCATGGAAACATGGACCTACTGCAGCAAGGGAAAGGTTGTGCTTACTTCATGGAAACATGGACCTACTGCAGCAAGGGAAAGGTTGTGCTTACTTCATGGAAACATGGACCTACTGCAGCAAGGGAAAGGTTGTGCTTACTTCATGGAAACATGGACCTACTGCAGCAAGGGAAAGGTTGTGCTTACTTCATGGAAACATGGACCTACTGCAGCAAGGGAAAGGAAAGTGTTCATGGAAACATGGACCTACTGCAGCTTCATGGAAACATGGACCTACTGCAGCAAGGGAAAGGTTGTGCTTACTTCATGGAAACATGGACCTACTGCAGCAAGGGAAAGGTTGTGCTTACTTCATGGAAACATGGACCTACTGCAGCAAGGGAAAGGTTGTGCTTACTTCATGGAAACATGGACCTACTGCAGCAAGGGAAAGGTTGTGCTTACTTCATGGAAACATGGACCTACTGCAGCAAGGGAAAGGTTGTGCTTACTTCATGGAAACATGGACCTACTGCAGCAAGGGAAAGGTTGTGCTTACTTCATGGAAACATGGACCTACTGCAGCAAGGGAAAGGTTGTGCTTACTTCATGGAAACATGGACCTACTGCAGCAAGGGAAAGGTTGTGCTTACTTCATGGAGATGTGCTTCTTTCTTCTTTGCTGATAGACTCAGGTGCTTCTCCAGTACAGCACAGTACTTCTCCGTCTCTTTGTCATATTTCTTCTTGGCTTCCTGTGAGACATCAGTAAAAAGGTCACCAACCGTCACTTTGTTTCCTCTAAAGTCCTGGACACCACACACAGCAATGTGTATTTTTAATTAACCAGGAAGCCGAATTGAGGTCAGAAGACCTCTTTCTTAAAGGAGACCTCTGTATCAGACATATGGCCCATTTCCAAAAAGGATTTAACCCGGTGTTATACCCAAAAGACTCAGACTTTTTCTGTCTCAATCTACGCGGGCCAGCACCCATGCTTTACTGGCCCGTGGCTCCGATGGACTTGTTTCACTTGGGGCCAAAGCCAAGCCACTGGTACTGCAGCTTTCATTTACATAACAATGGCTAACTGTGAACCTTAACACCTTCTCACAAAGCAGCTGTTTTGATTTTGCAGGGTTGTTAATTCTGCTCTTTACAAGTTCTCACTGTCAGCCCCAGCTATGGAAACACAATGCCCCTAGTATATCAAAAGGGTGTATACACTAGTGTAACACTGGTGTTACAGTTAAAAAGCAGCAATAGATCTCTGTTTTGGCATCATCACTGCTACACTCTTAGATAAATGGGTGCCATCTAGAACCTGAAAGGATTCTTCAGCTGCCCTCATAGGAGAAACCTTTGAAGAACCATGTTTGGAGAATCCTTTCCACAGACGGTTCTACATGGAACCCAAAAGGGTTCTACCTGGAACCAAAATGGTTCTCCTATGGGGACAGCCGAAGAACTCTTTTGGATCCCTTTTTCTGAGAGTGTAGCTTCCAACAGAACATAATTTCTCAAGAGTCGTGGGTATTATTGTTATGTCCAGAGCTCAGCTTCACCGACAAACCTGGAAGCACATGTTGTGAGACACAAGTTCACAAGTCCTCTAGGGCTGCTGAAACCAACAGAGACAGTTCACAGCTGGTGGGAAAACAATTGACCACTTTATACCGAACCTCTGGTATTGAGGTCATCCACAGACAGACATACAGACATAACAGGGTGTGTCAGTACTAACACACAGTACAGTACTCATCACCCTGGGGCACATTGACTGTGTCCACACCTGCTACTGAGTGATGTCATCATCCCTGTCCACCCAGTCACATGACCCAGCTTTTCAAAACCAGCCAGTTTCCACAGGAAGTAGAACCAATCAACCCTCCTCAGAAAAGAATGACCACAACAGCTGCTCAACAATTCACTTCGAAGCATCATAATATAGAAAACTAAAGTCATTCTTTTAGCTCTAACCCTTCATAATAAATGTACCTGCATCATGGCTGTTATACACTTTTGACATGTTTCAAGGCCGTGCTATCCGGGATCCTTGGGATGTCCCTATCCCCCATTGAAGTTGAAATTCCGAATGGTTAAGGTTAGGTACGGTTTATGGTTAAGATTAAGGTTAGGGTAGGGTTAGGGTTTAGGGTAGGGACTTCCCAAGGATCCCGGATAGAACTGACATATGTTTCAATGTAGGCTTTTTGAGTTAAAGTATCCTTCAAACAGTCAATTATTCTTCAAACATTCAATTAACATACATATCCTTCTAACTTAGACTTCATGGTGTGAAGTACATTCACAAAGTTAAATCAATTTAGTATCACTCTCAATATGATGTCTGTTACCTTTCTTCATTAACTATCAACCAGCTAAATCCTGATAAAGCCCTTCATGTATTACCATTATTGGCCAGGTGGAGGCAGTGTCTTATCACATACGACCTGTCAGCTCTGGCAGGCAGAGCTAAGAGCAATTTAGACACACTGAGGTAGTGTAGGGAGATCTCTGAATGTGGTCATCAATGGTGATTTAATAGAGGGATGCTCCTCCCTGCAGTGCATACATTACATAGTCTACCCTACAAACATTTAACTTATACAGTTGAAGTCGGAAGTTTACATACATCTTAACCAAATACATTTAAACTTCGTTTTTCACAAATCCTGACATTTAATCCTAGTAAACATTTTGTCTTAGGTCAGTTAGGATCACCACTTTATTTTAAGAATGTGAAATGTCAGAATAATAGTAGACATAATGATTTATCTCAGCTTTTATTTATTTCATCACGTTCCCAGTGGGTCAGAAGTTTACATACACTCAATTAGTATTTGGTAGCATTGCCTTTAAATTGTTTATCTAGCGTCAAACGTTTTAGGTAGCCCTTCACAAGCTTCCCATAATAAGTTGGGTGAATTTTGACACATTCTTCCAGATAAAGCTGCTGTAACTGAGTCAGGTTTGTAGGCCTCCTTGCTCCCACAGCTTTTTCAGTTCTGCCCACACATTTTCTATAGGATTGAGGTCAGGGCTTGTGATGGCCACTCCAATACCTTGACTTTGTTGTCCTTAAGCCATTTTGCCACAACTTTGGAAGTGTGCTTGGGGTCATTGTCCATTTGGAAGACCCATTTGCGACCAAGCTTTAACTTCCTAATTGATGTCTTGAGATGTTGCTTTAATATATCCACATAATTTTCCTTATTTTGTGAAGTGCACCAGTCCCTCCTGCAGCAAAGCACCCCCACAACATGATGCTGCCACCCCCGTGCTTCATGGTTGGGGTGGTGTTCTTCGGCTTGCAAGCCTCCCCCTTTTTCCTCCAAACATAATGATGGTCATTATGGCCAAACAGGTCTATTTTTGTTTCATCAGACCAGAGGACATTTCTCCAAAAATTACGATCTTTGTCCTCATGTGCAGTTGCAAACTGTAGTCTGTTTTTTTTTTATGGCGGTTTTGGAGCAGTGGCTGAGCGGCCTTTCAGCAAGGCCTGAACTTCCTTGCTGAGCGGCCTTTCAGGTTATGTCGATATAGGACTCGTTTTACAGTATACATACTTTTGTACCTGTTTCCTCCAGCATCTTCACATGGTCCTTTGCTGTTGTTCTGGGATTGATTTGCACTTTTCGCTTCAAAGTACGTAGTACAGAACGCGTCTCCTTCCTGAGCATTATGACGGCTGTGTGGTCCCATGGTGTTTATACTTGCGTACTATTGTTTGTACAGATGAATGTGGTACCTTCAGGCGTTTGGAAATTGCCCCCAAGGATGAACCAGACTTGTGGAGGTCTACAATTTATTTTCTGAGGTCTTGGCGATTTCTTTTGATTTTCCCATGATGCCAAGCAAAGAGGCACTGAGTTTGAAGGTAGGCCTTGAAATACATCCACAGGTACACCTCCAATTGACTCAAATGATGTCAATTAGCCTATCAGAAGCTTCTAAAGCCATGATATAATTTTCTGGAATTTCCCAAGCTGTATAAACTTCTTAGGGCTGCAATTCCATTAACGGGATCGATATGACAACAGCCAGTGAAAGTGCAGGGCGCCAATTTCAAAACAACAGATATCTCATTGAAATTCCTCAAACATACATGTATCTTATACCGTTTTAAAGGTAATCTTGTTGTTAATCCCACCACAGTGTCCGATTTCAAATAGGCTTTACAGCGAAAGCACCACAAACGATTATGTTAGGTCACCACCAACTCACAGAAATATTCAGCCATTTTTCCAGCCAAAGAGAGGAGTCACAAAAAGCACAAATAGAGATAAAATGAATCACTAACCTTTGATTATCTTCATCAGATGATACTCATAGGACTTCATGTTACACAATACATGTATGTTTTGTTTGATAAAGTTCATATTTATATAAAATAATCTCAGTATACATTGGCATTTTTCACTAGTTCCAAAAACATCCGGTGATGTTGCAGAGAGCCATGTCATTTTACAGAAATACTCATTATAAATGTCGATAAATACAATTGTTAGACATGGAAATATAGCTATACCTCTCCTTAATGCAACCGCTGTGTCAGATTTCAAAAAAACTTTACGGAAAAAGCAAACCATGCAATAATCTGAGACGGCGCTCAGAAAAAAAAAATTATCCGCTAAGATGGAGTCAACAGAAATCAGAAATAACATTATAAATATTCCCCTACCTTTGACGATCTTCATCAGAATGCACTCCCAGGAGTCCTAGTTCCACAATAAATGCTTGATTTGTTCGATAATGTCCATTATTTATGTCCAAGTAGCTACTTTTGTTAGCGCGTTTAGTACACAAATCCAAACGCTCGTGCAGGTCCAGCCGAACGTCGGACGAAAACTTTAAAAAGTTATATTACAGGTCAAAGAAACTTGTCAAACTAAGTACAGAATCAATCTTTAGGATGTTGTTATCATAAATCTTCAATAACATTCCAACTGGAGAATTCCATTGTCTGTAGAAATACCATGGAACGCAGGTCGCTATCATGTGAAATGGGCATGACCAGGACCTGGCTCTCTGCCAGACCACTGACTCAAACAGCTCCCATCCGGATCCACAACACTGTAGAAGCCTCATTCAAGTTTCTAAAGACGGTTAACATCTAGTGGAAGCCTTAGGAAGTGCAACATAACCAATATCCCACTGTGTATTCAATAGGGGCTGGGTTGAAAATCGACCAACCTCAGATTTCCCACTTCCTGTTTGGATATGAGTTCTGTTATACTCACATACATAATTAAAACAGTTTTAGAAACTTCAGAGTGTTTTCTATCCAATACTAATAATAATATGCATATATAGTATTAGCAACTGGGACTGAGGAGCAGGCCGTTTACTCTGGGCACCTTTCATCCAAGCTACGCAATACTGCCCCTGCAGCCATAAGAAGTTAAAGGCCAGTCAGCTTAGTGTATGTAAACTTCTAAACTTGTGATACAGAGAATTATAAGTTAAATAATCTGTCTGTAAACAATTGTTGGAAAAATGACTTGTGTCATGCATGAAGTAGATGTCCTAACAGACTTGCCAAAACTATAGTTTGTTAACAAGAAATATGTGGAGTGGTTAAAAAACTAGTTTTAATGACTCCAACCTAAGTGTATGTAAACTAGTTTTAATGACTCCAACCTAAGTGTATGTAAACTAGTTGTAATGACTCCAACCTAAGTGTCTGTAAACTAGTTGTAATGACTCCAACCTCAGTGTATGTAAACTAGTTTTAATGACTCCAACCTAAGTGTATGTAAACTAGTTTTAATGACTCCAACCTCAGTGTATGTAAACTAGTTTTAATGACTCCAACCTAAGTGTATGTAAACTAGTTTTAATGACTCCAACCTCAGTGTATGTAAACTAGTTTTAATGACTCCAACCTAAGTGTATGTAAACTAGTTTTAATGACTCCAACCTAAGTGTATGTAAACTAGTTTTAATGACTCCAACCTCAGTGTATGTAAACTAGTTTTAATGACTCCAACCTCAGTGTATGTAAACTAGTTTTAATGACTCCAACCTAAGTGTATGTAAACTAGTTTTAATGACTCCAACCTAAGTGTATGTAAACTAGTTTTAATGACTCCAACCTAAGTGTATGTAAACTAGTTTTAATGACTCCAACCTAAGTGTATGTAAACTAGTGTTAATGACTCCAACCTAAGTGTCTGTAAACTAGTTTTAATGACTCCAACCTAAGTGTATGTAAACTAGTTTTAATGACTCCAACCTCAGTGTATGTAAACTAGTTTTAATGACTCCAACCTAAGTGTATGTAAACTAGTTTTAATGACTCCAACCTAAGTGTATGTAAACTAGTTGTAATGACTCCAACCTCAGTGTATGTACACTAGTTAATGACTCCAACCTAAGTGTATGTAAACTAGTTGTAATGACTCCAACCTCAGTGTATGTAAACTAGTTTTAATGACTCTAACCTAAGTGGATGTAAACTAGTTTTAATGACTCCAACCTCAGTGGATGTAAACTAGTTTTAATGACTCCAACCTAAGTGTATGTACACTAGTTTTAATGACTCCAACCTCAGTGGATGTAAACTAGTTTTAATGACTCCAACCTCAGTGGATGTAAACTAGTTTTAATGACTCTAACCTAAGTGGATGTAAACTAGTTTTAATGACTCCAACCTCAGTGGATGTAAACTAGTTTTAATGACTCCAACCTCAGTGGATGTAAACTAGTTGTAATGACTCCAACCTCAGTGTATGTAAACTAGTTTTAATGACTCTAACCTAAGTGGATGTAAACTAGTTTTAATGACTCCAACCTCAGTGTATGTAAACTAGTTTTAATGACTCCAACCTAAGTGTATGTAAACTAGTTTTAATGACTCCAACCTAAGTGTATGTAAACTAGTTGTAATGACTCCAACCTCAGTGTATGTACACTAGTTAATGACTCCAACCTAAGTGTATGTAAACTAGTTGTAATGACTCCAACCTCAGTGTATGTAAACTAGTTTTAATGACTCTAACCTAAGTGGATGTAAACTAGTTTTAATGACTCCAACCTCAGTGTATGTAAACTAGTTTTAATGACTCTAACCTAAGTGGATGTAAACTAGTTGTAATGACTCCAACCTAAGTCTATGTAAACTAGTTTTAATGACTCCAACCTAAGTGGATGTAAACTAGTTTTAATGACTCCAACCTAAGTGTATGTTAACTAGTTTTAATGACTCTCAACTCCAACCCAACCTAAGTGTATGTAAACTAGTTTTAATGACTCTCAACCTAAGTGTCTGTAAACTAGTTTTAATGACTCCAACCTAAGTGGATGTAAACTAGTTTTAATGACTCCAACCTAAGTGTATGTAAACTAGTTTTAATGACTCCAACCTAAGTGGATGTAAACTAGTTTTAATGACTCCAACCTAAGTGTATGTAAACTAGTTTTAATGACTCTCAACCTAAGTGTCTGTAAACTAGTTTTAATGACTCCAACCTAAGTGTATGTAAACTAGTTTTAATGACTCCAACCTAAGTGTCTGTAAACTAGTTGTAATGACTCCAACCTAAGTGTCTGTAAACTAGTTGTAATGACTCCAACCTAAGTGTCTGTAAACTAGTTTTAATGACTCCAACCTAAGTGTCTGTAAACTAGTTGTAATGACTCCAACCTAAGTGTCTGTAAACTAGTTGTAATGACTCCAACCTAAGTGTCTGTAAACATCGAACTTCAACTGTATGCAGTGGCTGTGGAATCAGCACAACCGGGACAAAGTCAGTTACCTGCCAACCTGAAGGGGAAACGGATCATATCTGAGTGATCAGTGCATTTCCTAACACTCAGTGGATACGGTCAAATGTAACACAAATATGTTGTTTTTTTGTCTTTCAAGGCTAAACAGGGATTATAAAATGGCTACATGACCCAATAAGGATTATAATTCCCCTCATAATCTACGAGGGATTGTCAAATCACACAATGACCCCATAGTAAGGATTAACAGGACCTTTAGTGGGGGGGATCCCCCCAATATTGTGCAACTGCAACCAGCAATTCGGGGCGTTTCTGCATGTGGGCATTCCTGCACAGCAGGAACGCCACCCCTCGAGCATCCCATTGGTTCCTTCATGAACACCCCCCCTCTCTTTGCATCCTATTGGTTCATGCATTGCTATTTAGCTAGATAGCACATGGGGTCGCCCCTGCCTCCCGCCATCTGTGTAGAAGAGAAAACCTTACCCGACAGGCAGGGCCAAAGGACACTGTCTACCAGTTGTTCCTGCCTCCCGCTAGCACAGCAGGTGGGAGGCTGGGGCAATACCATGTAGTGCTTGCTAGTTAGCATGCCAGCACACAGTGTCGCTCCCGCCTGCTATGTACCAGAGTAATCCTTAGGACTAGCTGGCTAAACCAGCACAGTTTCCTTCGATCCTGTCTGCGGAACAGCTGCCCTCGCAGTTATTATCAGAACTGAGGGAAAACAGTGCCCATCTTCGGTGGGGTTTATAGGCTGCTGGCATTCAATGGTATTGTGCATTAACGCCATCTACTGTACCGGAGTGCCCCCACCTCCCACCTGTTCTAACAAAAAAAAACTGCAATAGAAATATTAGTATGCAGGAAGCCCCTTATTGTGGGCCTCAATTTCCCCCTTTCTCGGGGGTCCAGTCATAATATATCCTTACCTTGGCAGCACTGATCTGCTCCTTTCTGAAGCGCTCCAGCGGCATGATCAGCACATCATTGGCATTTTCAATCTGAGCAGAGATGCAGAGATCAGTCATAACACAGCTGATCACACAGGACCTCACTCCCTTTCACTTTTTCCACATTTTCTTACATTACAGCTTTATTCTAAAATTGAATCAATCGGTTTTTTCCCTCATCAATTTACACATAATACCCTATAATGACAAAGCAAAAACTGTTTTTTAGGAGTGCAAATTTACTAACAACAAAATAGGGAAATATCACATTTACATAAGTATTCAGACCCTTTACTCAGTACTTTGTTGAAGCAGTAACTACAGCCTCCAGTCTTCTTGGGTATGATTCTCCAGCTCTGTCAGGTGATGCTACAAGCTCGGCACACCTGCATTTGGGGAGTTTCTCAAATTCTCCTCTGGTGATATTGTTAAGCTCTGTCAGGTTGGATGGGGAGTGTTGCTGCACAGCTAATTTCAGATCTCTCCAGAGATATTCAAATCAGGTTCAAGTCCGGGCTCTGGCTGGGTCACTCAAAGACATTCAGAGACTCCTGCAGCCACTCCTGCATTGTATTTCTTAGCTGTGTGCTTAGTGTCATTGTCCTGTTGGAAGGTGAACCTTCGCCCCAGTCTGAGGTCCTGAGCGCTCTGGAGCAGGTTTTCATCAAGGATCTCTCTGTACTTTGCTCCGCTCATCTTTCCATCAATCCTGACTAGTCTCTCAGACCTTGCCACTGAAAAGCAACCCCACAGCATGATTCTGCCACCACCATGCTTCACCGTAGGGATGGTGCCAGGATTCCTCCAGATGTGACGTTTCCATTCAGGCCAAAGAGTTCAATCTTGGTTTCGTCAGACCAGAGCATCTAGTTTCTCATGGTCTGAGAGTCTTTAGGTGCCTTTTGGAAAGCTCCAAGTGGGCTGTCATGTGCCTTTTACTGAGGAGTGGCTTCCGTCTGGCCTCTCTACCATAAAGGCCTGATTGGTGGAGTGCTGCAGAGATGGTTGTCTTTCTGGAAGGTTCTCCCATTTCCACAGAGGAACTCTAGAACTCTGTCAAAGTGACTATCGGGTTCTTGGTCACCTCCCTGACGAAGGCCCTTCTACCCCATTTGCTCAGTTTGGCTGGGCGACCAGCTCTAGGAAGAGTCTTGGTGGTTCCAAACTTCTTCCATTTAAGAATGATGGAGGCCACTGTGTTCTTGGGGACCTTCAATGCTGCAGACATTTGTTGGTACCCTTTTCCATATCTGTGCCTCGACACAATCCTGTCCCGGAGCTCCAAGGACAATTCCTTCGACCTCATGGCTTGGTTTTTGCTCTGACATGCACTGTCAACTGTAGGAACGTATATAGACAGGTGTGTGCCTTTTCAAATCATGTCCAATCAATTGAATTTACCACAGGTGGACTCCAATCACGTCGTAGAAACATCTCAAGGATGCTTAATGGATGCACCTGAGCTCAATTTCGAGTCTTATAGCAAAGGGTCTGAATACTTACGTAAATAAGGTATGTCTTAAATGTTTTAAATGTCTTAAAACCTGTTTTTAGCTTTGTCATTATGGGGTATTGTGTGTAGATTGCTGAGGGGGAAATGTTTTAATCAATTTTAGAATAAGGCTGTAACGTAAGAAAATTCAATGGGTCTGAAAAGTTTCAGAATGCACTGTATATCTGACACTCACCATCCGTGTCCTCTCATCCTCCAGGTTCTGCAGCACTCCAGCAAACTCCTGTAGAGACTTTGCTGTAGATGGTTAGAGACAGACAGACAGACAGACAGACAGACAGACAGACAGACAGACAGACAGACAGACAGACAGACAGACAGACAGACAGACAGACAGACAGACAGACAGACAGACAGACAGACAGACAGAGAGGGAGGTTAACAATACATAATAAGCCAGTGATCATACTGTACACAATCTAACATTCAACAAGTATGACTTTGCATAACAAGGTTATTCATTTGAAATCCTAGTTGACATGCTTGCTCTTGACGAGGGTTTCTCAAACTCTGTCCCGGGGCCACCCCTGGGTGCACATTTTGGTTTTTGCCCTAGCACATAATATCTGATTCAAATAACCAAGTCAGCATCAAGCTCTGATTATCTGAATTAGCTGTGTAGTGCTAGGGCTAAAACCAAAACATGCCCTCAGGGGGGACCCCGGGACCGAGTTTGGGAAACCCTGGTTTGGATCTAACCTAGCATGACTGCAAAGTTTTGGGTCAGAGTTGTCACTTGAGATGCCACGATCCTGTTCCAACATTTACACGCACTCGACAGAGTAATACTCTCCAAATGTGGAATTCAAGTCTTACAGTTTAATTCCTCCTATA